>NC_049238.1:40233089-40263089 GCF_011100685.1 Canis lupus familiaris
AAAAAAATATTAAGCAAGGAGGAGAAAGATTTTTCAGTGAATCACTCGGGTGCAAAATGCATTCTTTCCTACCTGGATTGAGTAACAGCAATCCTATCTCCTCATGATCACAATCAATTAATTACCCATGACAAGATAGTTATTTCTTTTCTTTCTTGTTAAGGTCTCATGTCATGAGAAACCCAAAGTGACTGGGCAGTAGCTTTAGGGAACTTTTACTCCATCCCCTAGAGGAAGCAATCTCCTCTGGGAAACAGGAGCTCCAGAACCAAACATTGAGGGGACCGAAGGCTCAAATTTCCCAAGTTGGTCAGTGGAAGTGATGGAAGTGGAGTCATGTAGTTTGTCTGTTTGGACAATACACCATATAATGGTTATTGATTTAAGGTGTGTATTGCATCCTGGAGGATAATGTCCCATTCTTATTGAGCGTCATCTCTCAATGATACCTCAGCCATACCTTCCAAAGACTATTCCATCACTTTATTAGTCCAGAAGCTTTTGGGTGACCTGGTATATGATAGGAGCTGTGATCTGTTTATCATGTGGTCATTGCCCCATCTTCCTTACTGTAAATTGAGTTTCTTGGGCCAGAAGTGATGTTATGCAGAATTAATTCGCTACTGGTAGATCATTTCATAAGTCCTCAGATAGTTATTCTCCAAGGCACAGTAGACAGAAAAGCAAGCACGACTAAATCCACGACATGTATTACTTCTAGTCAAAGGGAAGGAAGCAACACTCCTTTCAGAGGGGCCCAATAATCAGCTTGGCACCAAGTGGCTATTTGGTTTCCTTGAGGAATGGCGCTACAGTGGGGACCCAGCATTATTGGCCTCTGTTGCTGGCAGGTTTGGGTACTGCATAGCAGTAGTAGCTAGATCAGCCTCAGCGGGTGGAAGCTCCTTCTTATGTGCCAATTCCTTGTCTCCAAACATGCCACGATGACTATTCCACTCCTGAGCCAACTGTGTCAGCACTGGGGCAGATTACAGAGTTTGGCTGACCGTAACCTGCCTGAATCATTTGCCTGTTTAGTTGTCTGGTGGCTCTTCTGTGGGTGGATGCTCTTTTATGGTCAGTGAAATGCAATACAAAAATATTCACACTTTTTGCCCACTTCCTTAGGTCTCTCCATATGAGGCACTGGCAAGCTTAAAGCCCACAGACCAAATCCACCCAGGGCCTGTTTGTAAATAAAGTTTATGGGAACAAAGCCATGATCGTTTATTTACATATTGTTGTTTAGGGCTGCTTTTGCGCTACAGCAGAACAGAAGAATTGCTTCAACAGCCATGATGTGGCCTGTAAGTCTAAAACAATTGCTCTGATCCTTTACATAAAAACTTTTGCAGACTACTGATCTACTGGTTTCTTTCCAAGACCTTGTCCCCAATTTCCTTTCAGGTTTTTGATAAATTAAGCCATTTGACACTGCCTTTAACTCTGTGTATATTTTTATCTTTGGTCACTTCTCTTTCTACACAGAGTAGATGACTAGATGTATCACCCAAAGCTCTCACAATTCAAAGGACCTCCCCCAGATATTTTTTCAGGGTCACTCCTGAGTAAGACAGTAGTGTATCAGTAGTCTGCTTTTGGCTTATACCTACATATCAAGGCAATTCACCCAAGAATCAACCTCAATCCTTTGCTTCTGTCAGCTTGTAATCTCAGGAAGAGGCATCAGGTCATCAGGGCATCAAGGGAGGATGAAACCATGGTCTATTTGCTTGAGTAGCTTACTTTGGCCTCTGGCCCCACTTGATCTGTACTACTTAAATTTTATAATGGATTGCTGCTAGGTTCACTCAGCCTTATGACTTGGCAGGTCTGAGAGACCAGCTCATGATGGGCAGTTCTGGCCACATGGTCACTTGATGTCTCAGAGTCATTATGTCCCATCTTTGTTATGGCCCACAAGTATTCCAGGAGCTGTTTATAGTCTTGGACTTGGGATCCCTGGGTGGCGCAGCGGTTTGGCACCTGCCTTTGGCCCAGGGCGTGATTCTGGAGACCCAGGATCGAATCCCACATCGGGCTCCCGGTGCATGGAGCCTGCTTCTCCCTCTGCCTATGTCTCTGCCTCTCTCTCTCTCTCTCTCTGTGATTATCATAAATAAATAAAAATTTAAAAAAATTTATAGTCTTGGACTTGCCATATACTCCTCATAGGTCTTCTTTCTCCATAGAAACCTCTACTATCACAAAGTCTCCTGGATTACATGATCCAAGTGGCAGGATTGCTTATGATGTCATGTGAATCAGGTGTAGAGACTTTTTTTGCCTTGGGCTCCACTTGATGTTGTCAGCCTTCCATGTGATCCAATAAATAGGTTGGAGTAGTTCTCCCCAGTATGAAACATTCTTTTTTTTTTTAAATTTTTATTTATTTATGATAGCCACACACAGAGAGAGAGAGGCAGAGACACAGGCAGAGGGAGAAGCAGGCTCCATGCACCGGGAGCCCGATGTGGGATTCGATCCCGGGTCTCCAGGATCGCGCCCTGGGCCAAAGGCAGGCGCTAAACTGCTGCGCCACCCAGGGATCCCCCAGTATGAAACATTCTATCTCCAGAACTCAAAGAGGCTAGCAAAGTGTTGTGTCTCCTTATCAGTGGACCCCTAAACCCTTTATTAATGTGGTAGGCCCCAGAATCTAGCTAGGATTTAAACCCCCTTCTTTGGAGAGCATGGACAACAGACTTGCCATTTCTTCCTCACATGGTCCAATTAACATGATATGTTGTCATAGTGGACCAAAGTCATGTTCTTCAAGATGTTCAGATAGTCTAGATCTATTGGCACTATATTATGATGGTGTGCTAAATTTAAAATATGTTCACAAACTCAGTAGAGCATGCAACTCTTGATCTTGGGGTTGTAAGTTTGAGCCCCACATTAGGTGTAGAGATTACTTGAAAATAAAATCTTAAAAAATAAATAAATAAAATAAAATTTGTCCTTCATACTCCTTGCTTCAGGAGGTAGAGCCTAATTTCTGTCCCCTTGTAGATCACCTGTTCTCAGATGGTCCCACAGAATCAAGCATTAATTACCTATTGTGGTGGTCAGTTCATCAATGCATCCTTGTACTGGCTTTCTCTGTTTCTCTCTTTTATTTTTAATTAAAAAATTTTTTTAATTTAGTAAACTCTACATCCTGTGGGGTTTAAACTACACCCCTGAGATCAAGAGTCATGTGCTCTCACCCTGGGTCCAGGGACCCAGGTACCCTTCCCTGTCTCTCTTTCTTTCTTTCTTTTTCTTCTTTCCTTTTCTTTCTTTTCTTTTCTTTCTTTCTTTTTCTCTTTCTTTCTTTCTTCTTTCTTTCTTTCTTTCTTTCTTTCTTTCTTTCGTTTAAAGATTTTATGTATTTGAGAGGGGGAGAGAGAGAAGGAAAAAGAGAGAGAGAGAGAGCATGAGTGGGGAGAGGGGCAGAGGGAGAGAGAGAAGCATACTTCCTGCTGAGCAGGGAGCCTGACATGGGCTCCATCCCAGGACCCCGGGATCATGACCTGAGCCCAAGGCAGATGCTTAACTGACTGAGCCACCCAGGTGCCCCCCCCATTTCTTACTTCTCTTGTTCCCTGGGCTCACCTTCCCCAAAAAACTATCTGCACACAATCTTTTGTCTACTTTAAGGAAGACCTACAAGATAATATAAAAAAGGGGCGTGCTGAGGAGGAACAGCTGTTGACCTGGCAGCCTCAGCTCCAGCATATCAGTGGCTCCCATGCTCTGCCTCTCCCCCAGTGAAGATGCGACCATGGCACTCCAGGTCATCAGGAACACCAAAGTTAATGTTGAAAATAAGACGAAGATCGGTTGGCAGGGGCAAAGTGGGTGCCTCTGGCCTCCGCTGCAGCCTCCAAGCCTGGCCTGAGGCCAAGAACTGCCCTGGGAGACATTGGTAACAAAGTCAGTGAACAACCAAACCACAGGCCAAACTGCCTCTGAAAAAGGAAGCAAAAACTTCGGTTCCTGGCTAAGTCATCGCTAAAAAAAATACCAAAGCCTCTGGAGAAGGCACCCAAGCCTGTCCCTGTACCTGTGCCAGAACCAGAGCCGGAACCTGAGCCGGTTAAAGAAGAAAAACTTGGGGGATCCCTGGGTGGCTCAGTGGTTTAGCGCCTGCCTTCAGCCTAGGGTGTGATCCTGGAGACCTGGGATTGGGTCCCACGTCAGGCTCCCTGCATGGAGCCTGCTTCTCCTTCTCTCTCTCTCTCTCTCTCTCTCTCATAAATAAATAAATAAATAAATAAATAAATAAATAAATAAATAAATAAAATCTTAAAAAAAAGAAGAAGAAAAACTTTTGCCCAAGCCTGTTTTGGTTGATACTCCCTCTCTAAGCCCGATGGAAACATCTGGATGTGCCCCTGCAGAAGAATATCTGTGTCAGGCTTTCTCTGATGTAATTTTTAAAAAATTATTTCTTTATTTATTCATGAGAGACATGCATGCACAGAGAGAGAGAGGCAGAGACACAGGCAGAGGGAGAAGCGGGCTCCATGCAGGGAGCCCAATGCGGACCCGGATCATGGGTCTCCAGGATCACACCCTAGGCTGAAGGTGGCGCTAAACCCCTGAGCCACCCAGGCTGCCCGCTCTCTGATGTAATTCTGCGGTGAATGATGTAGATGCAGAAGATGGAGATGATCCAAACCTTTGTAGTGAATATGTGAAAGATATTTATGCTTATCTGAGACAACTTGAGGAAGGACAAGCAGTCAAACCAAAATACCTACTGGGTGGTGAAGTCACTGGAAACACGATTGCCATCCTAATTGACTGGCTAGTACAGGTTCAAATGAAATTCAGGTTACTGCAGACCATGTACATGACTGTTTCCATTATTGATCGGCCCATGCAGAATAACTGTGTGCCCAAGAAGATGCTGCAGCTGGTTGGTGTCACTGCCATGTTTATTGCAAGCAAATATGAGGAAATGTACCCTCCAGAAATTGGTGACTTTGCCTTTGTGACTGACAACATTTACACTAAACACCAAATCAGACAGATGGAAATGAAGATTCTAAGATCTTTATTTATAAAATGGTCTGGGCCACCCTCTACCCCCTGCATTTATAAGATCTTTATGAAATGGTCTGGGCCGCCCTCTACCCCCTGCATTTCCTTCGGAGAGCATCTAAGATTGGAGAAGTTGATGTTGAGCAACATACTCTGGCCAAATACCTGATGGAACTATCTATGTTGGACTACGATATGGTGCACTTTCCTCCTTCTCAGATTGCAGCAGGAGCTTTTTGCTTAGCGCTGAAAATTCTTGATAACGGTGAATGGACACCAACTCTACAGCATTATCTGTCATACACTGAAGAATCCCTTCTAAACGTCATGCAACACCTGGCTAAGAATATAGTCACGGTGAATCGTGGGCTTACAAAGCACATGACTATCCAGAACAAGTATGGCACCTCTAAGCATGCTAATATCAGCACTCTGGCACAGCTAAATTCTGCAGTGGTTCAAGATTTAGCCAAGGCTGTGGCAAAAGTGTAACTTGTAAACATGCATTGGGGTATTGCAATATCTGCAAATAAAATTGGCACATGTGCCATCTGTACATATTATATGTTACCTTTACTTACTTTTAATAAAGTTTGTGGTCCTTTTTAACGTCTTATACCTTATATATATATATATATATATATATATATATAAAAGTTGGCATAATTCATACCTGATTTTATATAGTTAACTGCCCAACCATTGGCATCTTATCTTACTTATACAGAAATATTGAAGTTAGGAATAGTGCTACTACCTCTACTATGATTTAACAGGATTGTGGAAGTATTAGCCAACACATACATAAGAGAAAGCATTTTAGAAAAGAAATATAATAATGGAAAAGAAGGGAGAAAAGGATCTATATTTAGGAGCTTACCTGGCAGTCAACAGATCTGTCTTTTGTTTCAACAGTGTTTAGATGGAACATATTTTCAGAATCCCCTTCTTTCTGCCTTGGAACACTTCAATATCCTCTCCATTCCCAACCTCAGGACCATCTTCTCATCCATCCCCTTTCTCCCACAGTAGCTAACACCATTTTTTGTTCTTAGCTACACATATTGCTAACCAACCTGAGCTCCCAAATTAGAGTTACTCAGAATAATTAAAATAATTCATGATTATTCCACTGACTTGGAGGCCGCTGTCAACCACCTAGTTAATCTGCATCAGCTGGCCTCCACCTATCTCTCTTGGGTTTCTGTTTTGAGCATGACATGTCTCTGAAAGAGGGCCATACCCTCTTTCAGATGTGCAGAAGCCACCCCAAGAGGAGTGGGACAAAAATCCTGGACCTCATAGAAAACACCGTGCCCCTGGAGAAAAACCCGAATGAGGCCCTTCGGCATCTGCAAGTCCTGGGTTCTGCCTACACAGACCTCCACCTCCTGAAGAACAGCTTCCTAGATGAGGAGGTGAAATCCATCAGGAAGATGTGACCACCTGAATCACTTCCATAGGCCAGCCAGCCACCAGGCTGGGTGATGACCTCTTTGAAGGCTCAGTCCTCAAATAAGACAGTTCAGAGGGCCTGGTGGCCCCTGAGAGGCCCCTCTGGCATCCCCTGCTGTCTGGGCTTCTGCCTGAATCTCTCCCTGCAGCCATGGGGCAGCTTTTTAACCACCCTGGAGCCATGGCCCAAGCCCTGGACCAAATGGAAACAATAATGCTTTTTGCAGAAAACAACAATAGACACACACAAAGAACAAACCAAAATCTATCTCTGTTTGCAGATAATATAATTATTCAGTTGGAACATTCCAAAAGGGTTGAAAGGAACACAATCTTGGGATGCCTGAGTGGCTCAGCAATTGAGCGACTGTCTATGGCTCAGGGAGTGATCTTGGGGTCCTGGGATCAAGTCCCACATTGGGCTTCCTGCATGAAGCCTGCTTCTCCCTCTGCCTATGTCTCTGCCTCTCTCTGTGTGTGTCTCTCATGGATAAATAAATAAAATCCTTTAGAAAGAAAGAAAGAAAGAAAGAAAGAAGAAAGAAAGAAAGAAAGAAAGAAAGAAAGAAAGAAAGAAAGGAAGGAAGGAAGGAAGGAAGGAAGGAAGGAAGGAAGGAAGGAAGGAAGGAAGGAAGGAAGGAAGGAAGGAAGGAAGGAAGGGAGGAGGGCAGCCCAGGTGGCTTAGCGGTTTAGTGCTGCCTTAAGCCCAGGGTGTGATCCTGGAGACCTGGGATTGAGTCCCACGTCAGGCTCCCTGCATGGAGCCTGCTTTTCCCTCTGCTTGTGTCTCTGCCTCTCTCTCTCTCTCTCTCTCTCTGTCTCATGCATAAATAAATAAAATTTTTAAATAAAAATAAAAATAGCAGAGGGGTGCCTGGCTGGTTTAGTTGGTAGAGTATAAGACTCTTGATTTCCAGGTGCTAAGTTCAAGCTCCACACTGGGCAGAGAGTTTACTTAAATTTTTTTAAATTTTAATTTATTTATTCATTTGAGCGGGGGTGGGCATGAGCTGGGGGAGGGACACAGGGAAAGGGACAAGCAGATTCACTGCCCAGCACCAAGCCTGGCATGGAGCTTGAACCCAGGACTGTGAGATCATGACCTGACCAAAAGGCAGATGCTTAACCCAGTGAGCCATCCAGACACCACTCTTTGAAAATCTTTAAAAATAAAAGCAAAAAGGGGCACCTGGGTGGCTCAAAGGGTTAAGTGTCTGCCTTCAGCTCAGATCATGATCCCAGGATCCTGGAATGGAGCCCTGCAACTGTGCTCCTTGCTCTGCAGGAAGCCTGCTTCTCCGTCCCTCTGCCCCTCCCTCTCACCTGTGTTCTCGCATGCTCTGCTCTCTCTCTCTCTCAAATAAATAAATAAATAATAATCTTTTAAAATGTCCTTTGGCTCAGGACATGATCCTGGAGTCCCGGGATCGAGTCCCACATCGAGCTTCCTGCATGGAGCCTGCTTCTCCCTCTGCCTGTGTCTCTGCCTCTCTCTCTCTGTGTCTCTCATGAATAAATAAATAAAATCTTAAATAAAATAAAATTAAAAATAAATAAAAGCCAAAAGACACTAAAATATCTGGTGTAGACCTAAAAGAAATGTGCAAAAGCTGTTATTCGTGAAAACTACAAAATACACATAAAAGACCCCAAAATGGACTTGAACAAATGGAAAGATGTACCATCCTCTTCAATAGAAAGACTTATTATCATAAAGATGTCAGTTCTCCCTAACTTCTGTGATACATTAATAATGATTTCAGGGACACCTGGGTGGCTCAGTGGTTAAGCATCTGTCTTCAGCCCAGGGTGTGATCCTGGAGACTCAGGATCGAGTCCCGCATCAGGCAGGCTCCCTACATGGAGCCTGCTTCTCTCTCTGCCTATGTCTCTGCCTCTCTCTCTCTCATGAATAAATAAATAAAATCTTTTTTAAAAAATCATGATTTCAATGGAAATTACCACTGGGTTTTACTTGTTTTATAGAGCTGAACAAGTTTATTATATAAATATATCATGGAAGAATAAACAAGGGAAAGGAGCTAGTACATTTCTTCAAGAAAGAGAAACATGGAGAAGCTAGCCTCCAAGACATTAAAACATTAAAGTCTCTATATTTAAAACAGTATAGAAGTGACACATGAACAGACAGACAGACCAATGGATTGAATAGAAAATCCAGAAATAGAACTAAGTGTAAAAGGAAATTTGGCATACAAGAAAGGATGTATCTCAAATCAGTGGGGGAAAAGATAAACTTTTAAGTAAGTGGTGTTGAGACAACTGTGTACCCATATGGAAAAAGATAACATGAGATTCATTCTTCTCCTGTACTGGAATAAATGATAAATGAGTAAGAGACCTAAATGTGAAAAATGAAAATGTATAAAAATACTATAAAGAAACCAGAATGCATTACTTTATAACTTGGAAGTGGGGAAAATACTACTAATTTTAAAATTAGAAGAAACAGAAAAAAAGATTAATAAACTTTACTATGTAGCTATAAATATGCTTTTGCAGGGAGAGAGAGAGGGAGAGAACGTACATTTTCAAAAGACGAATCAACAAACCAGAAAAAAGTATTTACAATTTATATCACAAAGGGCTAATACTCCTAATATATGATATGAAGTATTCCTGGTTTTTAAAATGAGATAAATATATGAACATAGAAAAAATGCAAATGGAAAAGATGCTCAATGTTTTTTATAATAAAGGAAGTGCATATTAAAATTATCCTGAGATAACATTTCTTCCTTATCAGATTGGCAAAAAACCAAAAGTTTGACAACATACTTTGATGGTGAGATATGGGGAGTTGGGCTCTCTTATATGTTTCTTATGGAATGCAAAATGATACACTCTTTATGGAAGGCAATTTGGCAAAATCTAGCAAAATTAAATATGCATTTACCCTTCAATTTAGCAATCCTACTTCTAGGAATCTATCCCAAAGACTCACAGGTAAAACTGTGATCCAACATACAGTCAAGGAGCATTTTGTAGCACTGTTTAATAAGAAAGATTGTACACAATGCAAAAGTCTATCAGTAAGGAACTGGTTGATTGTTATATTCGTGGAATCAAGTACCATATAGATGTAAAAAATAATGAGAATCTCTATTGCTATGGACTAAATTATGTCCCTTCAGAATTCTCCTCTTGAAACCAAGAAAGAAAGACAAGAAAGAAAGAAAGAAAGAAAGAAAGAAAGAAAGAAAGAAAGAAGAAAGAAAGAAAGAAAGGTTAGTCATGGGTAGGTTCAATGGCTCCCATCTTGGCCACTGCTCCTGATTCTCCCTGTTCACTTCTGGCTCCTTCTCGCCAGGGTCTAGATGTTAGAATTTATGCTAGTTCCAGGTACTACTCCAAGCTATTGGCCCAGGACACTGCCCAGCCCCTAGGCCCCAACAGGTCCTGTGCACCTTTGTCCACCTCTACCTGTGAATTCCACCCTGATGATCATCAGAGCCTGTGGCTAGACCACCCACACCCGGCTCCCTGACTTCCTAGTGTCAATGAATCCTTCCCTGTCCCTCTAGGGCCATCCTAGGGTCATAGGACTGTTCTGACCTTGAACCCTGACTGTAACCACTTGATCCTCCAGCAGCACCATGCCAGTCCTTTAGCTCAACCAGCTATGCTGACCCCTCACCATGTGGCACGGTCTAGGACCAAGTCTCAACCTTCTTGTCATGCTGAGTTTGAAGGCCACCCCTTGCTGCTGGCGAAGCCTGTGGCTCCTTCCTGGGGGCACACCTCTGTCATCATTGTCTCTCAGGAACCCCCCCTCCACCCGCCCATGCCCTCAAGCCTCTGTTTCTTTTGAAACAGAGAAGAACTTGACGATTCACCCAATACTTGACTGCAGTTGAAGGATCTGCTTCTGAGCTCTCACATAGTTGTATCCCAACTATCATTCTGACGGTCTCAGTTTCTTTTCTTTTTCTTTTCTTTTTTTTTTTTCGGTCTCAGTTTCTTACTGGCTATTGGCTAGAGGCTTGCCATAGTTCTTGGCCATGTGGATCTTTCCATAGGGCAGCTCATAATATGGCAACTGGCTTTCCATAGAGCAAGTGAGAGCCCGCAAGATGGAAGTCAGAGCTGTTTTGTAACCTGTGATACAGTTAGAAATAATATTTGGTCGTTGTCCACTGTTCCTGACACAGAGCTCCTAAATCCCAGGGAATTTCCTGGTAGGAGAAATGAGAGGATCTTTTGTTCTAATGAGACAATTTGTTTTAACTAGGCTCCACTCTTAATATGGAGCCCAGTGCAGGGCTTGAACTCATGAACCTGAGATTAGACCTGAGCTGAAATCAAGAGTCAGACGCTTAACCTACTGAGCCACCCAGATGCCCTTCTAATGAGGTAATTCTTAGCAGGCCTCAAGATAGCTTCAGGATGAGCGCTGGTCACCTGAAAGACAAAGGCATGATTAGGGGGCTGGAACTTTCAGCCTTATGCCTGCCCCCACCCCCAATCTTTGGATAAGGGAAAGGGGCTAGAAGTTACTCTTGATCTTGGGATTTTGAGTTCGAACCCCACATTGGGTATAGAGGTTACTTAAAAATACAATCTTTAAAAAAATAATAAAATAAATCAAACTGATATGAAAAGGCAAAGAATAGCTAACAATCTTGAAAAAGAAGAATGAAATTGAAGTAATTGCACAACCCATTTAAAAAATTTTTATTTTATAAAATAAAATAAAATATTTATTTTATTTTAATTTATTTTAAATTAAAATGTAATTAAAATTTTATATTAATTTTTAAAATATTGTATTTTAATTCAATTAATTGACATATAATATGTTACTGGTTTCAGAAGTAGAGGTCAGTGATTTAACAGTCTTATGTAACACCTAGTGCTCATTATATCATATGCCCTCCTTCATGTACATCACCCAGTTACCTCATCCCCCATCCCTCCCCTCCAGCAACCCTCAGTTTGTTTCCTACAATTAAGAGTCTCTTATGGTGGGGATCCCTGGGTGGCTCAGCGGTTTGGTGCACGCCTTTGACCCAGGGCGTGATCCTGGGGTCCCGGGATCGAGTCTCACGTTGGGCTCCTGGCATGGAGCCTGCTTCTCCCTCCTACTGTGTCTCTGCCTCTCTCTCTCTCTAGGTCTATCATAAGTAAATAAATAAATCTTAAAAAAAAAAAAAAAAAGAGTCTCTTATGGTTTGTCTCCCTCTCTGATTTCATCTTGTTTTATTTTTTCCTCTCTTCCCCTATGATCCTCTGTTTTGTTTCTTAAATTCCACATATGAGTGAGACCATATGATAATTGTCTTTCTTTGATTGACTAATTTCAGTTAGCATAATATCCTCTAGTTCCATCCACATCACTGCAAATGGCAAGATTTTATTTTTTGGATGGCTGAGTACTATTCCATTATATATAATATATATATTTATATAATTATATATATAATGGAATATATATATTCCATATAATATATATATGTGTTATATATTTGTTATATATAATATATGTTATATATGTGTGTATATACATGTGTGTATTATACATATACATATGTATATACATATATGTATATGTACACACATATACATATATATTCCATGATATATATATTTATATTCATATATTTATACTTCACATCTTTATCCATTCATCTGTCGATGGACATTTATGGCTCTTTCCATCGATTGGCTATTGTGGACACTGCTGCTATAAACATTGGGGTGCAGGTACCCCTTCATAGCACTACATTTGTATCTTGGGTAAATACCCAGAAGAGCAATTGCTGGGTCATAGGGTAGCTCTATTCTCAACTTTTTGAGGATCCTCCATACTGTTTTCCAGAGTGGCCGTACCAGCTTGTATTCCCACTAGCAGTGTAAGAGGCTTTGTCTTTCTCTGCATTCTCGCGAGCATTTGTCGTTTCCTGATTTGTTCGTTTTAGCTATTCTGACTGGTGTGAGGTGGTATCTCATTGTGGTTTTGATTTGTATTTCCCTGATGCTGAGTGATGTTGAACATTTTTTCATGTGTCTGTTGGCCATTGGTATGTCTTTTCTGGAGAAATGTCTCTTCGTGTCTTCTGCCCATTTCTTGATTGGATTATTTGTTCTTTGGGTTTGATAAGTTCTTTATAGATTTTGGATACTAGCCCTTTATCTAATATGTCATTTGCAAATATCTTCTCCCATTCTGTCAGTTGTCTTTTGGTTTTGTCAACTATTTCCTTTGCTGTGCAAAAGCTTTTTATCTTGATGAAATACCAATAGTTCATTTTTGCCTTTGTTTCCCTTGCCTTTGGAGACATGCAAGAAGTTGTTGTGGCCGAGATCAAAGAGGTTGCTGTTTGTGTTTTCCTCTATACAACCTATTTTTTCTTTAAAGATTTTATTTATTTGTTTGAGAGAGAGAACAGAGGGAGAGTGAAAGAGAGAAGCAGACTCCTCACCGAGCAGAGAATCCAATGTGGGTCTCAATTCCAGGACCCCAAGATCATGACCCAAGCCGAAAGCAGGTCGTCAACTGATTGAGCTACCCAGGTGCCCTACACAATCTATTTTAAAGCTAAAGTAGGGATCCCTGGGTGGCGCAGCGGTTTGGTGCCTGCCTTTGGCCCAGTGTGTGATCCTGGAGACCCAGGATCAAATCCTATGTCGGGCTCCCGGTGCGTGGAGCCTGCTTCTCCCCCTGCCTGAGTCTCTGCCTCTCTCTCTCTCTCTCTGTGTGACTATCATAAATAAATAAAAATTAAAAAAAAATAAAGTTAAATAGTAATCAAGACAATGTGCTATTGGTGAATGTTTAGATATACAGACAAAGGAAATACGGAGATTTGATTTTTGACATTGTTACAATGGAGGAAGGATAATCTTTTCAACCAATTATATTGGAACAGTTCTATATCCATTTGCAAAAGAAGCCCAGTTTGAGGGATCCCTGGGTGGCGCAGCGGTTTGGCGCCTGCCTTTGGCCCAGGGCGCGATCCTGGAGACCCGGGATCGAATCCCACATCGGGCTCCCTGCATGGAGCCTGCATCTCCCTCTGCCTATGTCTCTGCCTCTCTCTCTCTCTCTCTGTGTGACTATCATGAATAAATAAATAAAATCTTTAAAAAAAAAAAAAAAGCAGCCCAGTTTGAATTAAACTTCATGCCTTATTTATTTTATTTTAAAAATTTTATTTTTGGGGCAGCCTTGGTGGCGCAGTGGTTTAGTGCCGCGGGCAGCCCAGGGCGTGATCCTGGAGACCCTGGATCGAGTCCCACGTCGGGCTCCCTGCATGGAGCCCGCTTCTCCCTTTGCCTGTCTCTCTGCCTGTCTCCCTCTCTCTCTCTCTGAATGAATGAATGAATGAATAAATGAATAAATAAATAAATAAATAAATCTTTTAAAAAATGAGTAAAAATAAAAATAAAAATTTTATTTTTTAAGTAATCTCTACACCCAACTTGGGGCTCGAACTCACAACCCAAGCTCGAGACACGTCTCCACTGACTGAGCTAGCCAGGTGCCCCCTTTGTGCCTTATTTTTTTTTAATTAAGTCAAAATTGATTATAAAGACATTAAAAACATTTGTGCACCAAAGGACATGAATAGATATTTCTTTAAAGAAGATAAGACAAAAAAAAGATAAGACAATCAAATTGCCAATAATGATGTGAAAGATGGTCAACATGATTAGTCATTAGGAAAATGCAAATCAAAAGCACAATGAGGTACCACTATATATCTGATAGGATGAAGGTAATTTAAAAAACTGGGACATCTGGGTGGTTCTGTCGATTAAACATCTGCCTTCAGCTCAGGTCATGATCCTAAGGTCCTGGGATGGAGCCTTGCATTGGACTCCCTGCTCTGTGAGGAGCCTGCTTCTCCCTCTCTCTCTGCAGCTCCCCTGCTTGTACCCTGTGTGTGTGTGTGTGTGTGTGTGTGTGTGTGTGAGATAACTAACTAACTAAATAAATAAATAACTAAATAAATAAATAAAATTTAAAAATAAATACATAACAGAAAATAACAAGTGTTGGCGAAATGTGGAGAAATTAGGATTCTTCTACTGGCAGTATAAATGTAAAATGATGCAACCACTGTGTAAAAACAGTTTATCAGTTCTTTGAAAAGTTAAATAGAATTATCACATGACCCAGCAGTTCTATTACTATTTACACAATAGAATTGAAAACAAGTACTCAAATAAATATTTGTACATATATACCGTACTCATAGCAGCACTACTCATAACAGTCAAAAGATAGAAACAATCCAAATATCTATCAGTGGATGAACAGATAACTAAATAGTGGCATATATAAATAACAGGATTATTCAGTCATAAAAAGGAATGAGAGGGATCCCTGGGTGGCGCAGCGGTTTAGCGCCTGCCTTTGGCCCAGGGCGTGATCCTGGAGATCCGGGATCGAATCCCACGTCAGGCTCCTGGTGCATGGAGCCTGCTTCTCCCTCTGCCTGTGTCTCTGCCTCTCTCTCTCTCTCTGTGTGACTATCATAAAAAAACAAACAAAAAAAAGGAATGAGATATTTAAAAAAAAATTTTTAAGTAAACTCTACCTCCAGTGTGGGGCTCAGACTCTCAAGTCTGAGATTAGGAATCCCATGCTCCCTTGACTGAGCCAGCCAGGTGTCCCAAAAGGAGTGAAATATTGACACATGCTACAACAGTGACGAGCCTTGAAAACATGCCAAGGAAAAAAATACACATTATTTGATTTCATTTTATGCAATGTCCAGAATAGATAAATCCACAGAAACAGAATTCAAGTAGGTAGTTGCCAGGAGTTTCAGGAAAGGAAAAATACCCCCTACCTTTTTTTTTGAGAAGTGAAATGTTTTGGAACTAGACAGAGGTGGTGGTTTCATAATACTGTAAATGTACTAAAAGCCATTGAACTATATACTTTAAAATGGTTAATTTTATGTTATGTGAATTTAAACTCAATAAAAATAATTGTTTAGTTCTTGGATGACAGAATTTGGTGGTAAAATAAATTTGATTATAGATATAAATACATAAAGTAAAACCATAAAACTTTTAGAAGAGAACACTAGAGACAATCTTTGTGACCCGGGGTTAGGCAAAGAATTCTTAGCCACAATACTGAAGGAATGATCCATAAAAGGAAAAAACATTGAACATCAAAATTAAAAACCTTTGCTCTGGGGACGCCTGGGTGGCTTAGCGATTGAGCATCTGCCTTTTGCTCAGGATGTGATCCTGGATTCCTGGGATTGAGTCCCGCATCGGGCTCCTTGCATGGAGCCTGCTTCTCTTCCCTCTGCCTGTGTCTCTGCCTCCCTTTCTGTGTCTGTCATGAATAAATAAAAAAAATCTTTTTAACACCCCCCCCCCAAAAAAAACCTCGCTCTGTAAAAGACACAAGAAAATGAAAAGATAAGCCACTGGGAAAAATTATTTGCATGTCATATATGAGATAAGGGCTTATATCCAGAATATATAAGGAACTGAACTCAATGAACAAACAATCGAATCAAAATATGGAGAAAATAGGCATCACCAAAGAAGACATACAAATATCTAATAAGCATATGAAGATGCTGAATATTATTAGTCAATTTGGAAAAGTAAATTAAAACCACATTGAGATACCATTACATACCCATCCAGATGGCTATAATGAAAAGAACCGTAGGGATTAGGCCAGCTTTCAAGGATGTCTGTTACTGACACATTGGGAGGCTGGGGAAGTGACCGTGGGTAACACAAACCTTAAGGCAACTACTCTGAACTGGACTTTGGCCAGAACTCCACTTGTTGTCGTTTATTACCTGGCCCCTATATGCTCCTATTCATTTTTTCTTTAAGGATTTTATTTTTCTTTTAAAGATTTTATTTATTTATTTATTTATTTATTTGAGGGAGAGAGAGTGTGCAAGCAGGGAGAGAAGGACAGGTGGACTTCACATTGAGCGAGGCTCGATCCCATGACCATGATCACAACCTGATCCATGATCACAACCTGAGCCAAAATCAAGAGTTGGACGTCCAACCGACTGAGCCACTCAGGCATTCCGAAAAGGATTTTATTTTTGAGAGATCTCTACATCCAATGTGGGGCTTGAATTCACAACCTCGAGATCAAGAGTCACATGTTCCACCAACTGAGCCAGCCAGGTGTCCCCTATATGCTTTCATTCTAACCAGGGACCATGATTACACTTTGAGTCTCAGGTTATCAAAGTCAACTGGGAATCTATGACCAATTGTCCTCAAAATGTTTAAGTATTTTCCTTTTCCCAGGACTCAATCACCCAAGTAAATAATCATAAGTCCCTCTGGGAGAAGGCTAGAAGGAATCATTATCAAGTTCAATTGCCATGTGTTGCAGGGTCCTTGAATCCTGGAGTTCCCACCTCTTCTTCAATCAGTGGGTTCTGGGGTTGAAAACTGACTTTGTGTAGAAACTGGGCAAGGGAGTGTGACCTTTTTATTGAAGCAATTGCTCTAATCTTGATCATCATCACCTTTTATTTTTATTTTTTATTTTTTTGGATGATTCAATTTGAATAGTACCCTTGTTGGCTAACCAAACATTTTGCCCATGATCATGTCAAGTTCTTTTTTTTTTTTTTTTTTCTATTCTATTAACTACTTCTGTAACTCTGCTCTGACCCTGCTGGCAGCGATTTCAATCTCGCTGCTCCCTGTGATAACTGCAGCCCCCTGGCTTCAGGTAGTGAAGCTCGGCCACCTGTTCCTTGTTTCGGAGTCCTCTCGGGCCATTGCTAAGTGAGCCACTGTAGAGAACAGGTCCACGGGGTAAATGATGGAGCAGCTTTGATACCAGGCAGCCGGGCCCCAGACACCACACTTTTACCCAGCTCCCGCTACTGCGGCCCAAACCTGTACAATAAATGTTAAAATGACCCCTTGAAGGCCTTCAAGGGCTGAGCTGGGCAAGGGGCTCACCTTCCGTTTAGTGTTGATGCACTGCCCCCATGTGGCCACATCCCAAACTTCATCCTCATTTGTCCCTCAACGCGGGCCTGCCTTCCAGATTCTGGCTCTTGCTGTAAAGACCCTCCAACCTCACCCTGCTGGGAAGCACACCCCTGTGGCCTCAGGAAGCACCATGTCACCTCGGACAGGTTACTTGCCCTCCTGGGCCTCAATTCCCTCCTTTCTAAAATGGGGTGATGATAGCAAAATAAATGAAACGATGAAATAAAATAATACAACTAAATTCCTGAATTAATAAAGGCCCAATAAACATTAGCTCTGGTGCTGTAATGCTCAGTTCTTTTCTCTCTAAATCAGGGGTGGCTGGGGCGCTTGGCTGGCTGAGTCGGTGGAGAATGTGACTCTTGATCTTGGGGTCATAAATTTAAGCCCCATGTTGGGAATAGAGATTACTAGCAAAAATTTAAAAATAATAGATAGAGGAATGCCTGGGTGGCTCAGTCAGTTAAGCATCTGCCTTGGGCTCAGGTCATAATCTCAGGGTCCTGGGATCGAGCCCTGAGTTGGGCTCTCTGCTTGGCGGGGCGCCTGCTTCTCCCTCTCCCTCTGCTCCTCCTCCCTGTTCATTCTCTCTGTCTCTCTCTCTGTCTCTCTCTCTCAAATAAATAAATAAAATCTTTATTTATTTATTCATGAGACAGAGAGAGAGAAAGAGGCAGAGACACAGGCAAAGGGAGAAGCAGGCTCCATGCAGGGAGCCTGACATGGGACTCGATCCCAGGTCTCCAGGATCACACCCTGGGCTGAAGGCGGCACTAAACCGCTGAGCCACCTGGGCTGCCCCATAAAATCTTTAAAAAAAAAAGGATCGATCAGGAGTGGCAACACTTACCCTCACGCCTGTGCTGCAGTGGGTGAGCTGCAAAATCAGCTGCCAACGTTGGGACGCAGCATTTAACGTGAGGCCACCTCCCTTTCAAGAGTCCCTGAGAAATGCTTTATTAGACTAGTTTGGTTCTTGCTGGCTTACTCTGATCATGGTTGAGTAAAAGGTACAGAATTTGCTAATATAAGGGGAGACCTGCCTCAGACTCCTGATTTTGAGACTCAGGAAGAGAGGTCCCTCACTAGACAATGCTCTACTGCTCTGGAAGCTGGAAGGACCTTCCTCCCCATGGCTGGAAGTGTGTCTTCCTGCACCAACTGTTGGAGCCTCCCAGGTGTGGGACTGCCAGGTGCCTTCCCGGACAGGATTTCTGCCCTTAAACAGCCAGCCTGGGACAAAGCTGGTAGTGCCCTCTGTCTCACAGAGCAGGAGAGTCAGGCTCAGGGGTAAGGAATCGCTGCAACCCCACACAGCCAGCCCGGGTCTGAGCTGGGGTTCAGTCCCAGATCTGGCTCTTCCTGTGCTTGGCGCTGGGTCACCCTGCCTCCTTGTCAACGTGGAGCCCATTCATCAAGACTGGTCACCAGCCTTGCATACCAAGAAAGGGAGCCCTGCCCCCATTATTGCTGAGGCGATCCCTTCAACCACAAACACAAGCAGAAATGTTTCAGGAGTTGCAGCCTCTTGCTCTCAGCAATTAGCCCAGCTTGTCCGTCTTAAGGACTGAAGAAGCAGCTGGAAAATTGGGCTGGTAATTGAAGAAGGCCTAGGTGAGGTGCCATGACTTAAATGTTCCTGACGGGTGATGGCCTCCAGCCTGTGGAATGCTCACATTTTGGAGGCAGTGTTCAAATATGGCATAAAGGCCCCCGGTTGACTTCCTAATCTCGAGAAAGACATTTATGTGTATTGCTGGGCCAGTTTGTAAAAGTTATTAAATGGCTTTTAAGTGTCAACCCAAAAATTTTCCCAAGGATGACTTTCTAAATGCTCCCAGAGAGACTTTTCTGAATTCTTGGCTCCTCTGGATTTGTCATAGTAAAGATAAGGCAGAAATTTTGAAGGGGTTAGCGAAGACCATTAGAAAGACAAATCATACTTTCTAGAAATGTCCTGATTTCAGTTTACCCTCATCTCCGATGTCACACCAGATGGATCTCACTCTCTCTGACTGGAGTCAGACCACCTGGGGCAGGGGCTGGGCTTCGGCAGGAGGGGACCCGGAACATCTACTTCCTCCTGCATCGCAGTGTTAGAGCTGCCCCGGCAGCGGCGGTGGCCCAGGGCCCGAGGCTGGTCCCTGCGGGGCTGGGCCGGGGCCGGTCCCCACAGGGCAGAGGCTCAGCTCCTGAGGGCCTCGGTCCCAGCGACTCCCTGAGTCCTGGGCTGGGGGTCCAGGTGGCAGGTGCTGTGCCGTGCGGAAGCCAACTGTCGCCTCTGGCCTAGCGGCTCCGTGGGCTGGGCAGGGGCCCGCAGACATCGTTGGAGAGGCGGGGGGGGGGGGGGGGGGGGGGGCTGCTCCTGGGGGACTGGCAGAGGGGCCAGAAGCGGCCTCCCGGGGCTCCTGAAGGAGAGCGAGGTGGGTGACAACCAGCGCCGGCGCAGCACTCACTAGGCCGCTCACTCCTGGGCTCCTCGGGGACTTGGAGGGCGGGTCACCCAGACCTGGTCTGACTGCCAGGGTGAGACATGCAGGGTTGCTGCCCCCAACCTTGTCCCCCTAAACTTACTTTCAGGGACTGTAAGATGGAGATACGAAGACCATCTAACATTGTGGGGCGCCGGGCTGGGAAGAATGTGCGACTCTTGATCTCCGGGTCATGAGTCTGAGCCCCACGTTGGGTGTAGAGATTACTAAAAAGTAAATAAATAAAAGTTAAAAATAAAGGAACCTCTAACATCATTTTTAAAATATTTGTTTATTTATTTATTTATTTATTTATTTATTTATTTATTTATTTATTTATTTATATAAAGATCATGTAAGGAGTGCCTGGTTGGCTCTGTCAGAACGAGTTTCAGCCCCATGTTGGGTGTAGAGATTACTTACATAAAGAAGCCTTTAAAAAAAGTTCATAGGGCAGCCCTGGTGGCTTAGTGTTTTAATACCACCTTCAGCCTGGGGTGTGATCCTGGAGACTTGGGATCGAGTCCCATGTCAGGATCCCTGCATGGAGCCTGCTTCTCTCTCTGCCCCACCCCCCCACTCTGTCTCTCTCTCTCTCTCTGTCTCTCATGAATAAACAAATAAAGTCTTAAAAAAAAAAGTTCACATAGAATTCAGCATTTTATTCATTTATTTAAAGATTTTATTTATTCATGAGAGACAGAGGCAAAGACACAGGCAGAGGGAGGAGCAGGCTCCATGCAGGGAGCCTGACATGGGACTCGATCCCAGGTCTCCAGGATCACACCCTGGGCTGAAGGCAGCGCTAAACCACTGAGCTACCCGGGCTGCCTAGAATTCAGCATTTTAAAATATGTACAATTCTGTGGTTTTTAGTATATTCACGGAATTGTGCAACCATCACCCCTACCTGTTCTAGAACATTTTCTTCACTCCAAATAAGAACCCTTTCCCATTGGCAATCACTCTGCACTCTGCTCCCTTGGTGCCTGGTGACCACAAGCCTACTTTCTGTCTCTTTGGATTTGTCTATGCTGGTCATTTATTTAAATGGAATCATATACAGGGGCCCCTGGGTGTCTCAGTTGGTTAAGCATTCAACTCTTGGTTTGGGTTCAGGTCGTGGTTTCAGGGGTCAGCTCCGGCTCGGCAGGAATCCTGCTTGAGTTGCTCTGTCCCTCCCTTTTTGTCCCTCCCGTCCCCACCACGGGTGCAATCTCTAACTCTCTCTCTAAAATAAATAAATAAATATTTTTTTAAAGAAAATATTTTTAAAATTTATTCATGAGAGACACAGAGAGAGGCAAAGACATAAGCAGAGGGAGAAGCAGGCTCCATGCAGAAAGCCTGATGTGGGACTCGATCCCGGGACTCCGGGATCATGCCCTGAGTCAAAGGCAGATGCTCAACCATTGAACCACCCAGGCATTCTTCTTTTTAAAAAACAAATAAGAAATAAAAATAAATATAAATGGAATTGTACACATGCAGCCTATTGTGTCTGACTTCTTTCCCTTGGCGTACTGTTTTCAAGGCCCTTCCAAGTTGTAGCACGGATCAGTACTCCACTCCTTTTTATGGCCATGTGATATTCCATCGTGTGGATATGTCATGTTTGTCCGTCCCTCCATCACTTGAAGGACACTTAAGTTGTTTCCACTCTTTGGCTTTTATGAGTAATACTGCTGTGAACATTCATGCAGGAATTTTTGTATGAACATGTTTTTAATTTTCTTGGGTGCATACCTAGGAGTGGAATTGCTGGGTCATGCAGTCACCCTATGCTTCATGTTTTGAGGAACCACCAGACTCTTTTCCACAGTGGCTGAGTATTTTATATTGGTATGTACTGTTAGAATCATAAAAACCACTCTTAACAGAGCCTGGCCCATAATATTTATTCTTTCATCCCTTAGTTGTGGAGCGCCTACTAGGTGCTGAAAGTTGTTGTAGATACAGTGATGAAAAATAGCCGGCAAACGTGTGTGTGCATATAGATGTGTATGGGTATATGATTGTATGTATGCGTATGTATGGAGGTGTGTGTGAGTGTGTGTGTGTGTGCATGTGTGTGTTGGGGAGGTGATGCTGTTAGTTATTGGGAAACAGTATAAGGAGAAAGGGGCTGGGGAATTCTGGGTGGGCATGGGGTGGCTGTTTGCACTTGGATGGTCAGAAAGGCCTCAGTGATAAAGGGAAGAAGGTGAGGGACCATGATCATTTCCAGAAAAGGCAACTGCGAAGGCCCAAGTCCCCAAGCTGTGGCATGCCTGAGGAACAGCGAGGCGGCCAGCAGGCAAGGGGGAGGGAGGAAAGAGCAGCAGGGGACAAGCACAGTGCAGCAACAGGAACCCCATCCTGCGGGGCCTCAGGCCACCGTGAAACTCCAGGGTGCTGGGAGCCACGGCAGGAATCGGGGCTTGTGATGACAGGATCTTCCCAGGTTCTAGCAAGATCATCCAGCTGCTGCGTTGACTATGGTGATGACCCTGGTGGCCTGGGCCAGCGGTAGCCCTGGAGGTGGGAAGGAAGGGGCCAGTTCCTGTACAAGTTGTGGAAAGCGAGGTAACACGATTTGCTGATTTTTTTTTTCTTTAAAGATTTTTTATTTATTCATAGAGACACAGCTAGGGAGAGAGAGGCAGAGACAGACACAGGCAGAGGGAGAAGCAGGCTCCATGCAGGGAACCCGACGTGGGACTCGACTCCGTGTCTCCAGGATCACGCCCTGGGCTGCAGGCGGCGCCACCGGGGCTGCCCCAATTTGCTGATTAAGTTGATGGGAATAGGGGGAAATAAAAACTATTTTCATTGATGCAAAAAAATAAATAAAATAGAATAAAATAAATGGATGCGAATGAAGTGCGAGGAAAAAGAAAAGGAGAAAATGATCCCAACAGGTTCTGTGTTAAGTAACTGCAAGGACAGAAAGCCATGCTATTTAGAGGCGCAGGGGCTTCTTTGCTCTGTTCATGACAGAACCCCAAGTGCTGAGAACAGTGCCTAGCACTTAGTAGGGCTCAACCAACCGAGTAAATGGAAAGATGGCAGGATCCTCAGGAAGGCCTTGATCAGTGTTTATTCTTTGACACCTGTGGTCACCAGACCTAGGATGATACCTGCATCTCTCTGAGCTCAAACTCTTCTGGTAAAGAATTTTGGGTTTCTCTGATTTTTACTAGGTCACTGATTCTCCTGGAGATTTTTGCCAGAATCTCTTACAAGTATTTGAAGTAGGGCAGGCTAATTGAACCAATACATTGCCTTTACCCAAGTGCATGTGTTCAGTCTTCTGGAATGTGGTCCCGTGAGAATCTTGTGCCTATTCTCTGCCTTCTGACTTCCCACCTACCATTTACTGAATGGTTACTTTGTACCCTGCACTGTATCAACACATTATTTAGTACTATTATTAGTTTCATTTAATAGTGAGGAAATGGGCATACTTTTTAATTAAGATTAACTTGACCAAGATCACACAGCTAGTAAGTGGGAGATCCGGAACAGAAACCTGTCTGCGCTTGCAGCCTCTGCATTTTATCTTTGCTCTGCTCTGGGGTGGACGTTAGTGTCAGGAGTGTTTCCATGGGAACTCTTGCATTCAGAGGAAAACTGGACCTTTCCCACTCTAAGCTTTAATTCCAGAGTTCTGTTATCCAGGGTTTAAAAAAAAATTTTTTTAAGATTTTATTTATTTGAGAGAGAGAAAGAGAGAGAACGAGCAGGGAGGAGGGGGCAGAGGGTGAGAGAGAAGCAGACTCCTTGCTGAGGAGGGAGCCCAATGTGGGGCTTGATCCCAGGACCCTGAGATCATGACTTGAACTGAAAGAGGACTTAATCGACTGAGCCACCCAGGCACCCCTAGGCTTTATTTATTTATTTAAAAGATTTATTTATTTATTTATTTATTTATTCATGATAGACAGAGAGAGAGAGAGAGAGGCAGAGACACAGGCAGAGGAAGAAGCAGGCTCCATGCCGGGAGCCAGACGCGGGACTGGATCCCGGGACTCCAGGATCACGCCCTGGGCCAAAGGCGCCAAACCGCTGAGCCACCCAGGGATCCCCTTCTAGACTTTTTAAAAATATATATTTTATTTTTGGGACGCCTGGGTGGCTCAGTGGTTGAGCAATTTGCCTTCAGCTCAGGGTGTGATCCCAGATCCAGGGATTGAGTCCTGGATTAGGCTCCCTACGAGAAACCTGCATCTCCCTCTGTCTGTGTCTCTGTCTCTCTCTGTGTCTCTCATGAATAAATACAATCTTAAAAAAATAAATAAAACTATTTTATTTTTAAGGAATCTCTACACCCAATGTGGGGATCGAACTCACAACCTCAAGATCAAGAGCCACACTCTACCAACCAGGCACTCCCCATTCTCCAGGTTTTCCCCAAACTTCACCTTTAACTAAGCTTGATTTCAAGTGTCATCCATTATCCTTTTTGACACAAAATTGTGTATCTCTTGGTCCTCACCATGAATTTCAAATTTTTAACCTTTGATCAAGGGATGCCATCTTTTTACCTCTTCCTCCTCTGGGGGAGCAACATCAATAATCCAAAGAATTCTACAAATTTCAGACTGCTGCCCAGAATGAACTGACCAATTATTGCCCAGGACTTGCCTCCTAGTTCAAGCATGATTGGGGTACTTTTGAGGTGGGACAGAGAACCTTAAGATAATGAGCTAAACCCTAATTTTTTTAAGATTTATTATTTTATTTTTAAAATATTTTATTTCTTCATGAGAGACACACACAGAGAGAGACACAGGCAGAGGGAGAAGCAGGCTCCATGCAGGGAGCCTGGATGTGGGACTCCATGGGGGACTTGATCCCTGGACCCAGGATCACGCCCTGAGCTGAAGGCAGACGCTCAACTGCTGAGCTACCCAGGTGTCCCTAAAGATTTTTTTTTTTTTAAGTAATCTCTTAACTCAATGTGAGTCATGAACTTCAAGATCAAGAGTCGCATGCTCTACCAACTAAACCAGACGTCCCTAAACCTTAATTTCTTTTTTTTAAACCCTAATATCTAATACTGAAAATTCATATCAATTTTCATCATTCATTATAATCTTTGCAACCACTTCTACTTTCCACCAATATTATTCCATTCTTTCTCCTGATTGCCATCTTTTATGGTTGGTTACAGAATTTAAAACAAGCTGAGCGTTTCCAATACTTTGTCAAACACTGCCCTAAATTCTACCTGAAATACCTCATAACAATGTATACAACGTCTACCTGATAGCAGAAAAATAAGATGTGAAAATCAGGATTTGTTGCATCCTTTAAGAAATCTTAGGGTCTCCTGGCTGGCTGAGTTGGTAGAGTATCTGATTCCTGATCTTGATTTTAGGAGTTCGAGCCCTGCATTGGGTGGAGATCACTTAAAAAAAAAAATATATATATATATATAAAGATTCACTGAAATATGCTAAAAGTGTTATTAAAACATACACTCCACCTCCCTTCCCAGACACCCTACTTCATAGCCTCAACCACTGCAGCCCCAGGTTAAAGTGAAAGCCCTTGTTTAGGCTAGATTCTGTAATTGTGTAATTTCCAATGCTTTTTAAAAAAAGATATTGGAAAAAAAAAAAGATATTGGGATGCCTGGGTGTCTCAGCGGTTGAGCATCTGCCTTTAGTTCAGGGGGTGATCCCCGAGTCTAGGGATCAAGTCCCACATGGGGCTCCCTACATGGAGCCTGCTTCTCCCTCTGCCTGTGTTTCTGCCTCTCTCTGTGTGTCTCTCATGAATAAATGAATAAAATCTTAAAACATAAATAAGTAAAAAAGATTTTATTTCTTAATGATTTTATTTATTTATGAGAGAGAGAGCAGGGGGAGGAGCTGGGGGAGGGAGAAGGGGAAAGAATACTGAGCAGACTCCCAGCTAAGCCTGGAGCCTGACTCAGGACTATCTCACAATCCTGAGATCATGACCTGAGCCGAAACCAAGAGTTGGACGCTTGACTGGCTGAGCCACCCAGGTGCCCCTAAAAATTTTATTTTTAAGTAATCTCTACATCCAACGTGAGGCTCAAACTCACAACCATGAGATCAAGAGTCGTAAGTCCTACAAACTGAGCCAGCCATGTGCCCCTCCACCATCACTTTTTTTTCTTAAGACTTACTTATCTGAGAGAGAGACCACTAGTTGGGGGAGGAGCAGAGGAGGAGAGAGAAGCAGATTTCCTCTGAGTGGGGAGCTTAGTGTGGGCCTGGATCCCAGCAACCTGAGATCAAGATCTGAGCTGAGATCAAGAGTCAAGGGCAGCCCCGGTGGTGTAGCGGTTTAGCGCTGCCTGCAGCCCAGAGCGTGATTCTGGAGATCCTGGATCAAGTTCCACGTTGGGCTCTCTGCATGGAGCCTGCTTTTCCCTCTGCCTGTGTCTCTGCCTCTCTCTCTCTCTGCATCTCTATAAATAAATAAATAAATAAATAAATAAATAAATAAATAAATAATCTTTATAAAAAAATAGTCAAGAGTCGGAGGCTCAACTGACTGAACCACTCAGACACCCTTCCATCATCACTTTTAATCCTCTTATTACCTGGAAGCAGTTAGGTGTCCAAAAAGGGAAAACCAACAACAACCAAGAAGCCAAGAGGGACCCTGAGAAGGAAAAACATTAATAAGGAGCAAAGCCTTTTCCACTCTCTGGTCCTAGGTGGGACTCATATCCATGCAGATGAAGAAATTCTGCAGGCTCTTCCCAATTCCCTCTTTCTAGTCTCACTTGTCCTATGAAGTTGTAAGTAAGTGTAAGTCAGAGTAGTAAGTATTCCAAAGTCCTTTTCTGGACTGAGGACCGAGGCCACACCTCCACCTGTCAGGCTCAGCACCATCTTCTTGGTCATCCCAAATGACATCGGCAATGGGTCTTAGGGTAACTGGGGTGGGTCCTGAAAATTCTGTAGGCAAACATGACTAAAATTCAGGTGTCACTGGAAGCATTCATGAAACACACACACAGAAGACAGAAGGAAACAAGAGAGGAAGCAGAGAGGGACAGAAGTAAGATATTCATGGGGTGCTTAAAACTACAGTAATTCCCTATGGGACAGCTCAGACCCTGGTACCACAGATGTCTGAGTCTGTTGTTGGGCACTACTTACCTGTTAAGATGATACAATATAGCCATTGAAGTCAAGCTCTGTTCACATGAATGAAATGGAAAATGATGTGTATAGCACAAAGTTTATTTATACATGTACCCATGAATATATTCAAATCAGAAAACACAGAAAAGCTGGGTGGCCAAGTGATGATGTTATAAAAGATAATCCATATAAGGGTTCAGTGTAGTCTGGGAGCCTGTTCTAATGTCTTTAATTTATTCTAAAATACTACTGTATACTCAAGTGTGATATTTTCCAAGGTAGCTTTAATTCTAAGAGAAGTCAGCTAACAAGGTGGCTGCCATCCAACTGGGCCACAATCCAGTGGCAGCTCCAACATGCTCTTTTGCAATTCAACAGACTTTAATTAGCATACTGCATAGCCAGAATTTTTTTTCTAAGATTTTTATTTTTTATTATTTTTTATTTTTTAAAGATTTTTTAAAAATTTTAAAAATATTTTATTTATTTATTTATTCATGAGAGACACAGAAAGAGGCAGAGACACAGGCAGAGGGAGAAGCAGGCTCCATGCAGGGAGCCCAACATGGAACTCGATCCTGGGTCTCCAGGATCACACCCTGGGCTGCAGGTGGCACTAAACCGCTGCACCACCGGGGCTGCCCCAAGATTTTATTTTTAAGTAATCTCTATACCCAACATGGGGCTCGACCTCACAACCTCAGGATCAGGAGTCACATGCTCTACTGACTGAGCCAGTCAAGTGTGCCCCCCACTCATGGCAAAATGGGTTTTTATTGGTGAAACTAGAGTCTTGTTAATTGTCATGACAGGCGGTCATAGGCAAAATTAAAGGCATTCAGGACTGGTCAGAATACTTTACATGACTAGGGTAAGAATCCATAAAGTCTTCAGGGCCTGGAGATAGTGGCTGAGGCCTGCTTCCCAGTGACCTGGTCCACTTGCTGATTTAGGAGGATTACAAAATCTTACCCTAGGAATGTGGTTGCTTCTACCTCAAGTAAACCTTTTATGTAGGGTGTGGTCAGAACATCTGAAAGAAAGGTTGGGAGCTCATCTAACTTACAGAAGAGGATGTCCCGACTGTTTTTGTGCCAGCTTTGCTATTAAATGCAGACTGATGTTTTATGTATACAGAATTCTAAATGTGCTCAAATTTAGCAGCAAGATTTAAAGAAGTAGCTCATACACCAGATCAGATCAGACCCATGATCTACCCAATACAACAGGCTTGGTGACCTGAAACACACCTGGTTGGGACATGGAGAAGGGCTTTTAGGAAATGGTTTCTGAAAAATTCTCTTACAGGGAAATGTCTATAAAAATTGCAAGTTGTAAATGATGCTTAGACTTAGATCAAAGCTCTGTACCTACGGAGAGCTCAGAAAGTATGAATGATGAGAGAGGGCAGTGGTAATAGCGGTTTATGTAGACAAGAGGAGTCAACAAACCACAGGCCACATCCAACTGTCTACAAAGGAAACAAAATGAAGACCAGGTCCCTGGTGCTTTGTAAAGGATTAGTAAAGACCTTAGACTAGAAGACAAAAATTGTCAGTCTTGGTCTGAGGAAAGCAGCCCTTAGAGGGGTTTGTGCACACGGCTCACTGAGGTTTTCAAATGTATGCACACTCATCAGTGTCCGTGCACAATCTGTATGCCAAGAAACAGTCCCAGGGACACAAAATCATACTTAAGGGTTGGTGGTTGTTGTTTTTTAACTGAATGACCTTTTACAAATTGCTGTAAAGTACAATTGACTTTGTAAAAATTGAGGACTTGCAGGGAGCATCCTACTTTGTAATTTGAGGAACCTAAGTAGGGCACAACCCACCTGGTAACAAGGGACTAAAATGCTAATGTGGATTTTAGCGTCTGGGCCAGCGTTACTGAGAGATGAATCAGCTTTCAATTTTGACTTTGTTAACTGAATTGAGGAAGTGGCAACAAACGTCTGTATACAAGATGTGCTGTGGGGTTCCTTAAATAAGAAACTTCTCTAAAAAAAATGGAAAAAAAAAAAAAAAAAAAAAGGACGCCTGGGTGGCTCAGTGGTTGAGCATCTGCCTTCGGCCCAAGGAATGATCTCGAGTCCCGGGATCGAGTCCCACATCAAGTTCCCTGCAAGAAACCTGCTTCTCTCTCTGCCTGTGTCTCTGCCTCTCTCTTTCATGAAAAAAAAAATTAACTAAAAAAAATATTTAAGGAATTCAAGCTCATAGATTTATTTATAGAACAATTATTTAAACAGAGACAGGCCGATAAACAGAAGAACCAAGAGTTACTGAGTACTACTCAAAACAAAGCATCGCTTAAATGCTGAGGCATGGTTGAAGGTGATGGATATAAAAAATTAGGTTTTTATCCTACTCTGAAAAACCAGTCACTCAACAGGACTTCGGGATATTGGGATGAAATTATTCAGATAAAGCCATGTTTAAAGCCACAGAATTTCATACCATGGCCACAAAGAGCAGAAAGCCTGCAAATTGCTGCTCGTCCTGCATTCCAACCCTAATGTCTTCCCACTCCAAGCTGGAGACAGGGCTTCAGTTCCCACGCCCCAGGGAGAGCTCTGTGGTGGTTTTAGCATGTCTAGTGGAGCTTTACAAAGAGCAAAGAAAAGCAGGACCTTAGTGCCAGCATTAACACCACCGTTAGCATACAATTCTGGGAAACTTTCGGAGCTAGTGTTTACTTATTACTGCACATGAAATAAATTTTGCATGTGCCTCCAAAACTGTGTGAGCATAGTATTTAAAAATACGGTATGTATATACAGTAAACATTGCTGTAAGCTTTCCTCTACCAAACAGATACATTTGTTGAAGAGCTTTTAGTGCCTACTCCTCTGTTTCTTGGGTTTTCTACAGTCCAGTTTCAGAGGGCTGTACTAACATTAGCCTCCAGTCCAGTTACATTAGACTTCTTACTGAACATTTTTCATTGGCAGG